>NC_056728.1:1657749764-1657759764 GCF_019279795.1 Protopterus annectens | reverse complement strand
ACTGCTAGCATGTAATGCCATTGTGGACTGCAGCAGAGATATTGGCCAATATATGTGGACATTGTGACACACTCTGTACAGTTCAGAGGTGTACACATAACTCCTTAGTGGTAAACATGTATACCATGCCTGACAATATGGATACAGACAGCCATGTAGATGGGTATAATACATAATGACTGGAATACATTTCTCACCGTAGGTTATGCATTCACACACCCCTGTCTGGCCTGACACATAATAACTATTGCTACAGGGGTGCCATCGCCACATACCACGCACTAGATATTGACATACATCTGTACAGCATCCTACTGCTCTGTCTGACATATATGACTGTTAAGGGAGGCCTGGCAGCAGTAAATCTGGCAGGTATTTGCACATGACACCTCACTGGGTAAGTACACTAAGCTGCTAGGCATGTAACAATGCACTGTGCAGGCTACAGGCAGACTGGCTCAACACTGGCCTAAATCCCCTATGGGGGAATGCACATGTACCTGCATATATAGCAGGCTGTACAGACATGTCACAACACAGGATAAGATACACCTGTGTGAAAGTGCATAACCACAACCAATGTGAACACAGCCACAGCCACATATGTTAAGCTAGCATAATATAACATTATATGGACTGTCTGTTCAACACCATCCTCATATGTGCCACTCACAGACCCTACATATACTGGGCTGCTACACAGTTTGGTCTGATGGCTTTCTGTGGTATGGGGCATGTGTGTGTATGGCCCTACAAACATGTACGCCACTACGGTACCATACAGTGAAGCAGCATGTAACATCAGATAGGACAGGACCAAGAACAGTGACATCTACCACAGTCTGTACACATGCTAAAGTACATATTAACAATACACACACTGTCAACATTTACCATAATTACACAGACCTCAGTACTGTACAGACATCCACAGAATGTCCAGGTTATGTCATCAAATACAACCCCTACTGTACATAACAAGTGTAGCAGTCTGATATCTCACTGGCTTTTTATCAGATATGATGACACTAATTATGGTGTACAGCACATATGCACCACTTCATGCACGACATATGTACACAAGTTGACAGAGTTGTGGCTGGAAGCACATACACAGGGCCAATAATGACATGTTGCTGTGATAACCTCATACATTTACTGTTGTAATAGAGTTTGTTGCAACATATGTCCTATGAGGGATAAGAAGTCAGTAACTATCATGGCTTTCACCATCTACAGACTGCAATCCTCACACTACCTTCTGCAGTTGACAGATAGATGCTCCGATGGAACACATGAAACCAAAGGCACAACACACTGCCCAGTCTGCAGATGACCCTGCAGATGGGGATTCCTCATAAACATGGAACTGACATGGCAGGTAATGAGGCATGTATGACAGTCATATCCACACACACACACACACACACACACACACACACACACACACACACACACACACACTGTTAAACCAACATTACTCCAAATGCAGTATAGCAGCACTTACAGTCTGTAGTCAGGTCAGGAACATCCCCCTTCTGTGTGTTGCCCTGTTTCCACAGTGTATGTTGTTAGATATAAATCCCCAATCTATCTGAGATGCTGTTTGCCAAACAACAGATCTAGTTCCTGCTCACAGTGAATGAAAAGGGCCAACACCAACATGATGTTTTTAGATATTGGAGTGTGTTTCCATGCAATTGGCTATGGGAATGTTACCACAGCTGTTCCACATGCAATCAGCAGGGGAGGGTTGCAATTCATGCAGAGGCCATCAGCTGATCATGCGCATCACTTAAAATACATGTGCTGCTGCCAAGCAAAGGAGGTGTAGGTCTCCACATCTACCAGAGAGGGAGTGGAAGAGGCAGACAGAGGCAAAGACAAGTCATGGAGTGGTGGGAGAGTAAAACCTAAGCATGTCTGTGTCACTCACCTACCAGCTCTGGGGTATCAAACCCCTGATAACTATGTAGTGCTATCATAGTTTTATGCAGTTATTGGATGTGCCACATGGGTTATCTGTTGTGGAGCACTCAGAACATATATGTGATGGTGACTGACATCTGCAACAGGGATAAAGTAGCTATACTGTAGGTGACGTACACATGCCTGTCCGCATGAACAGGTGCCAGCATCAACACAGCCACACTATCACAGGCATGCACACAATGACACACTTGGCAGATCCAGGATTACAACTCATCAGTAGTGGGATTGCCACAACATATCACTGTGCAGGTATCACATGCACCACACGGGTCATATGGGGGTTGTATGGGCAAAGGATATGGGGAGTTGTCTGACATCAGACAGCATGCTTCAGTATGCCCATGGGGGTTGTAGGGAGTGTGGATGTGAACATACGCACCATACAACACACACACAAACACACAGGGTGCCAGTATTGACATGCATGGGTGCATGTATGCATGGGTGTGTGATGGTCAACTGTGCCAGACGGCTGTACAAGTTTAGGCGATGGGTAATGCCTTGGCATCAGGCCACATGACGTTGGTCTGCATTGTGGCTCAGGGCTGTAGTGTCTGCATTTGCCCACACAGGTGGGTATTGTATCCCCTATCCAGTCACCTGGGTGACTATTGTGTGTGGCCAATTCTGTGCATCGTTTGCCATGTATGTGTTTCTTAGTCCATGACATGGACAGTGTCTGGGATGTGCACACCTCCCCCATGCATGTACAGTGATGTGAAATTGTTACTGGGGAGTCTGGCCCATGTTGTGAACACAGATTATCATCAGGTGTGCCAGTCTTGCCCACATGTGGTGGGAACTGGTAATGGGCAGTAGGTTTACCCTATACCTTAATTGATAGCATGCTGACAGCATTCCCTGGTGTCAGTGGCATCTGTCAATACAGGGCATGTTGTCAGGCATGGTATGTCCTTTGTGGGTCACATGTGATGACACCACAGGTGTTTTAGGTGTCCATTGGGGAACATGGGGAAGGTGCATTGTCTGCATGCACATGCATATTGGACAGATGGACAGGGTGCCATGCTCTCTGTAGCCCACAGATATCACCCCATAGTTGCTATCACTAGCCAATATGCAGTATACTAACCCCATATTGGCTGCTGCCTAGGCATGTGTGTGCGTGTATGAGACATGGGTTGAGAGTGCGGTTTGGGTAATACTGGGGTTGCTAACTGTGATTGCTTGGCTTTGATGTCACATGTATGGGTATGGCTTTGCACCCCAGCCTCTCAGCTATTTCACATCTGTTACCCCTGTATGGTGGACATTATGATATATAGTAGGGCCATTATATAAGAAATATGCAAAACCCACTCTACATTGGCCACTGGTGTCACACACTCACAACCACCTCCACACAGGATACATGTTACAAACACACACACCTGTCATGTCTGGGAGTAGAACACCTACCTAATAAGTTTATTACACTAAAGCACTACGCAGTTATAGTACACTCCATGGAGATTACTGTTGTACTCTTTCCCCAAAGGTGTAGCTCACATTGGATGACATCAGCAGGATTGCCAAAGCAGGACATGCAAATTGTAGTAAGTGTGACTAGCCTAAAATGCATTGCTTCCTACACGGACAGTGAAACACATACAATACATCCACAACCGACATGAATGGGTATAGAACTCCTAACAGAGATCTATATCACACTACAGCATGGAGCTGTTATAGGATGCACCATGGGGATTACTAGGGAGCTTTTTCCCCAAAGGTGTATTTCAGAATGAATGACATCAGCAGGATTGCCAGTGTAGGCCATTTTAAATGTACTGTGTGTGCCTAGCCTAAAATGCATTTCTCCCTACACAGACAGTGAGATACACACAAAACATCCACAACCGACATGTGTGGGTAGACAACCCCTAACAGATGTCTATATCACACTACAGCATGGAGCTGTTATAGGCTGTAGAAAACTCCTTCCCCAAAGGTGTATTTCACAATGAATGACATCAGCAGGCAAAGTAGGCCATTTGAAATGTAGTGAGTGTGACTAACCTATAATGCATTGCTCTGTACACAGACAATGAAACACACACAAAACATCCAGAACTGCCATGGGAGGGGATGGAACCCTACCACAGTTTGACATCACACTACAGCAGTATGCATTACAGGACACGCTACTGAGTTTACTGGGCTACAACCTTCCCAGAGGTGTATGGCTAGGTCGGTGAGATCAGCAGCCTTGCCAAAGCTGAGTATATGAATTGTAAGGAGTGTGAGTACCCAAAAAAGCATATCTCTCTACACAGACATGATTAGACAGACATGCACATAAACACGCACATACACACTTGCCAAGTCTGGGGTTAGAATTTCTGCCTAATTACTTTATCACACTAGAGCAGTATGCAGTTACAGGACGCGCTACAGAGATTATGGGGCTACAACCTTCATAGAAGTGCATTTCTAGGTGGGTGACATCAGCAGCCTTGCCAAAGTTGAGTATATGAATTGTAAGGAGTGTGAGTACCCTAAAAAGCACTGCTTTATACACAGCAGAGACAGACACACATGCACACAGTTGCCAAGTCTGGGGTTATAACTCCTACCTAACTACTTTATCACACTATAGCACTACACAACGTGCAATGGAGATGACTGGAATATAACCTTACCAGAGGTGTATTTCTAGATGGGTGACATCAGCAGCCTTGCCAAAGTTGAGTATATGAATTGTAAGGAGTGTGAGTACCCTAAAAAGCATTGTTCTATACACCGTCAGAGACAGATACACACAGTTGCTAAGTCTGAGGTTAGAACTCCTACCTAACTACTTTAGCACACTACAGTAGTATGCAGTTATAGGACGCACTACGGAGATTACTGGGTTACAACCCTCACAGAGGTGTATTTCTAGGTGGGTGAAATTAGCAGCCTTGCCAAAGTTGAGTATATAAATTGTAAGGAGTGTGATTACCCTAAAAGGCATTGTTCTAGACACAGTCAGAGACATGCACACAAATGCACAGTTGCCAAGTCTGGGGTTAGAACTCCTACCTAATTAGCTTATCACACTATGACAGTACACAGTTATGGGACATGCCACAGAGTTTACTGGGCTCCAACTCTCCCAAAGGTATATTTCACATTGGATGACCTCAGCAGGCTTGTCATAGTAGGGCTATGGGGAGGGCAGTGTGTGCATGGGCCATAACCCATTCATATAAGGGTTGACACGTCACATGCGGGCACACACTGGGTCATATGTCACAGGTACGTGTATACAGTTGCTAGATGACTACTTCCGTGTACAGTCACGTTGCACAGCTGGCACGTACACCACATAGTCTGTAATGCTGACAGATACTGGTGGCTAGTATCTGCAGTGAGTGACATCTGCACCTCATGTGTTCTGGGCCCTTTGGCTGTGTGCTGAATGGGACAGGCCTGGATGGCTCCTTGTCACAGTCAGCCTCTTCCACACATCTATGTATGTCTACCTCTGGCTTATTATAGTGTGTTGTCATGACATATAAGTCTGTATTCCTAGCCACTGTGTGAGCAAGCCATGAGTGGTGCATACTGACGAGTGTCTGCACTAACAACTGCAACTGCCAGATATGTCTGGTCCACTGGTGTTTGCAGTCATGGCCTTCATGTGTTTAAGTGTATGAGCATGCCCAGCATGACCTTTCAGTGTGTTGTTGATTGACATTACCTTCACTTCTCTAAGTGTGTGAGCATGCCTAGTATGGCCATCTGCACTGAATGTGTGGATCATGTCCAGCTAGTTTGTGCTGCAGTGCTGACCTTTGTGTTGTACACCGAGGGTATGCAGGGTATCCATTAATCATTTGGCTTTGACTGTTCCTACAGTCCTGCATAGCAATGGGGGCACACCTGACTGTTATTACATGACTATGTAGGATGGGGGGCACACCTGACTATTTCTATATTTCTACACAGGGTTGGGGGGGACACCTGACTGTTATTACATTACTATGTAGGATAGGGGGGCACACCTGACTGTTTCTACATTTCTACACATGAGTGGGGGGGGGCACAACTGACTGTTATTACATTACTATGTAGGATGGGGGCACACCTGACTATGTCTACATTTCTACACAGGGTTGGGGGGCACACCTGACTGCTATTACATTACTAGGTAGGATGGGGGGGACACCTGACTATGTCTACATTTCTAAACAGGGTTTGGCGGGGCACACCTGACTTTTATTACATTACTATGTAGGATGGGAAAAGCACCGGACTATTTCTACATTTCTACACATGGTTGGGGGGGGGGGGCACACCTGACTGTTATTACATTACTATGTATGATGGAGGGACACACCTGTTTCTACATTTCTACACAGGTGTGGGGGGCACACCTGACTGTTATTACATTACTATGTAGGATGGGGGGGCACACCTGACTATTTCTACATTTTTACACAGGGGTTGGTGGGGACACCTGACTTTTATTACATTACTATGTAGGATGGGGGGAGCACCGGACAATTTCTACATTTCTACACATGGTTGGGGGGCACGCCTGACTATCATTACATTACTAGGTAGGATGTGGGGGCACACGTGAACCTTGTACATATTTACTATGACTGTACTGGTATGTCAGGTACTCCATTTCATTCTGTATTGCTAATTATCATGCTGACTAGTGGCATACAAGTGTACTACAGATCGTGGCTTTGGTTGCCCTACATATTATAGTCTGACTTCCTACCCTTCAGAACTTACATCCCACTGCCTGCCCTGCTGTGGACTGTCTGTGTAGGCCTGGGGGGGGGGTTAACCATAGCTATCATTCTGTAGCCATGGCACAGGCTCTGTTTGGATTTGTCTACACCTGTCCTGCTGGCTGCAACTGTTGTTGGGTATGTGAACCATCCTGACTGGTATGTGTAGGTCATATGGACACACATGTTGCTCAACACATTTCCTGCAGTGGGTTTTGTCACCCTGTGTAGTGCTGGCTACTGTGGTGACTCCAGTATGTGTTACATATGTCATGGTGCTAATATGGGTGCCTACTGCCTGCTGCCATAACATTCAGCCACCCAATTCCCTTGCATGCTCACATTCATACCATAGCTACAGGTAACAACACATTCTGCTCCATTTGGCAACTGGTAGGTTGATTGACTTACCTTGAGGGTGTGCCAGACTTGCGGATGGTGCTGGAGGGCTGCCTATGTCAAATGCACATAGTACACTCCCTATACATGGTTGAGCACAAGTACTGTCATATTTGGCATCCCTTTTACTGTACGAGCCAGAGAGAGGTGTCATTCCCTGGGTCCCTACTGTGTCAGTGCATGTGCTATGTGTTGCCTCTTTGTCAAGGGCAGGGCATATTGGGCATGCCTCCTTCTGCCTACTGGGGCAGGCTCTGGTTGCTCCTCCTCTGGATCACTCTGTGCCTGTGCAGGCCTTGGCATTGGTGGGGGGCTGTCTGGCCCCGCCCCATGCTGTTCCTGCTGCAGCTGTTTCCACAGGATCGTATTGTGTAGCATAGCACATACCATAGCAAGTTGGGTACATGTAGCTGGTGAATACTGCAAGGCTCCACTGGATGTGTCCAGAAACTGGAACCATGACCTGAGCATTCCAAACACACACTGTATTATATGTCTGGCCTGCACGTGTGCCTCATTATGGAATTGTTGTTCAGGTGTGTGTGCATTTCTGATGGGTGTCATCAGCCACGGCTCCAGTGTGTACCCAGCATCCCCGACTAGTTGACCATACAGGATGTCCCCATTGGCAAATCTCTGGTACAGCTGCATCAGATGCCATATGTGGGAATCATCATAGCTTCCAGGGCAGACAGCACACACATTCATTATAATGCCCTGGGCATCAAATACGACCTGGCAGTTGATGGAGGGGATACCCCTGCGGTTGATGTGGGCCCTACCCTGATCACCAGGTGGTGCTTTGATGCATATGTGCATGCAGTCTATAGCAGCCACTACCCCAGGGTATTCTGCTATTTGGTGGAAGAGATGCCTATTGCTGGTCAACACCTCACGGGTGTTGAGAAAATATACATGCTCACTGGCATGTGCTGACATGGCATCCAGGAACTGATGGAATGCTCTAGATGTTGATGCCTGTGAGATCACCATGATATCCCCAGTTGTGCTGTGGGTGGTACCTGTGGCTAGCATATCTAGGCCTGCACATACCTTGGTATCCATTGGGACGGGTTCCCCTCGGTCAGTTTGGTGTGTCAGGTGTGGGCGGCACAGATCAACAATTTGCTGTAGGAGATCTCTGTCCACCCTATAGCACTCCACTATCTCCAGCTCATGTATCCCCTGGTGGTTTATCCTGGGTCTGTACACTCTTCTCCATCTCCTCACTGTGGGTTTTTCAGCAGCATTCACATCCTCACCACTCTCAGCCTCTTGCACATGTTGTTCTATGTTGCCTGCTGCAGCCGTTCTCATTTTGTAGGTTTGTTTGCTAAACTTTCCCTGCTTGTATACACTGGTGGTGTAGAGTGTGGTAAAAACCAGAGGGGAAGGTGTTTTCTTAGTTTATAGTAGTGTTCTGGGCTGGCTGGGTGGGTCTGCTGCCTGTGCAATTGGCTGATTCTGATACATTTCACCTGCCAGCTACGCTAGTTCTCGCTGAATGCCTTCCTACTGCTGTGTTCCCTTCCCATTGCCTCCCTGTTTAAGCCCATGTGCACGCCAGGCAGAGTGCTCAAATGTGCACACTGCTGCTATTTCCTGGTTTAACTTCTTTTTTCTTCCTGTAAAACCCAATGCGCGGCGCGCACACCCACCTACACTTTGTAAACAGTGCTAGGCAGGCTTAGACACACCCCCTTGCTTAGCTGTGCTAAGCTAGGAGTAAACCCGAGCCACAGGCCTCTAATCCACTTACAGTAATGCATGACAACCACCCCCATGATGTCAGCTATCCCCTAGTCTTGCACCCAGCTATTCATACTCTTACACTGTTGGGACCTGTCTCACATGCTGGGGAAAACTGGGATTCACTATCCTTCTGCTCATTTGCATAGGATTGCCTGCTAATGCATAGTTACATATCTCATACTGAGCATCCCCCCTTAGCAACCATTACTCACTGGCCAGGTAGTCTTCTGCCTGCCATTGACTTGCATGGCAGAATACTAATTTTAGTTAGAATACTTATTTTAGGTTTATTTTCTTATTTTCCTCCTGATCCTATTTGCGTGCTGCTGCCCTATGCTTAAACAGCTGAGCTCAGCGAAAATAAATAAAAGTTGATTATTTTTTATTTTTTGGATTATTTGCAATGCCAATGGCCTTATACTTGCCCATTGGCATGCTTCCTTAATGATATGCAGCCTTTATTTGGAGCTGTCATAGCTCCGTTTTTGATTTTGCAGAAATATACTCGGTTACTAACCGAATAAATTTCTGCAGATAGCACTACTCTTTCACGGACTGTTTCAAGCTTCCTGGATTGCAAAATTTCCTCATTGGAATGGATTTCACCGGCTTAGTCCATGCAAGATTAGTGCAGGAGCGCTCATGCATGCCCCTGCAAACTGTTCCTGGATCGCACAGCAGATATATTGCCTGCGTGGGCTCCTGCACCAATCTTGCACTCCGTGCAGGCTTTTTTGAATCTGGGGGATAGATCAACGTTCACCGTATTATGTGTCTGAAACATGGATGCTAAGAAATTCTCATTGAGAGTAACGCTTGAGAGGTGAGTCTTAGCATCCATGTTGAGAACATGTAATATTCAGTTAACTGGAGATCTTATTATAATTCTTGCATGTACTACTACTTACTGAAAAGTAAAAACAAGCAAACAAACATAACGTGAAGTGCTGTGCCAGTGAAGTAGTTGTAAAGACCAGTCATACAGACAGCAGTGGACATCTGTCCATATTCTCCATGTAAGGGAAGCAGTTACTTTCTAATTTTAGTGCCTATAATGTTGTAGCTAGCAGGCAGAAATGGAGGAGAAATGAAACCATTATGTTCCTGTTGTTTACTCACCAGCACTT
>NC_056728.1:1657739764-1657747264 GCF_019279795.1 Protopterus annectens | reverse complement strand
GAACAGCCTGCCTGTCCCTGTAGGAGTGGTTACTGCCTAGAAGCTGTAGTTTTATTGGCCATTTTGGGTCAGTTCTAAACTCCTTGATCTCAATCTCTTAAAACCCTGAAACCCTCTTTTAGTGCGGTTTTGTGCACAGAGCAGCGTCGGGTAAAGCCACTTAAACAAGCTTAAACTATTCCCGGCACCACAAAGTCTACTCTTCACTTTTTCCCTTAGAACTGCTCTAAATCTCAAATTAAGCACTCTATTCTCATTCTAAAGCCCTGCACTTGCTCGTATAAGTAATCTCATAGGTAAACACAAACTAAAGCACTACATCCTCGTATACTCCTTCAAAGCACTCCCTATTGGTTCTTTCTGATCGGTCAATAAGTAGTTCCCTATATTATTCAGGCATATCCAAAGGTCAGTTTTGAGTTTACTCTCCAGTCCAGCTGATGAATCTGGCAATCTTGAGGCAATGTTACAACTGCCTTATGTATACAGACCACCCTCTCCTCCTCCCAACAAGCTCAAATATATGTGAGATATGCAACTATATAGCCAAACTGGAGGCTAAGCTCTCTCAACCCAGTACTGGCACAGCCTGTCAGTAGGAGAAGGTAACCACACACACCACAAATCCAGTCTCACATAGACCTATCGCATCAGCAAACCAAACACATAAACACACAAAAACATACTCGGAGGCTCTAAATAAAAATCTGCCTAAGCAGCAGAGACCTCCAAAGCAGACATCCAAGCAACGCCTACCATGAAACAATATCCACGTAGCACATAGCTCACAAAGTCAGTGTGCCAAACAGTCACAGCCCTTAAGGCTAAACAACACACCTAATACACTGGTAATAGCTGACTCTATTGTCAGACACACTGACATCCCACTCACCAGGCTGAACAAGGAGAATGTCACTGTAAGCTGCCTGTCGGGTGCCAGGATCCTCCACAAGCACTCGGGTCACTCCAAAGCAAGTACAAGTATGACTCCATCATTGTTCATGCTGGTGTGAATGACCTGAGACGTACCTCCCTGGACTACATGAAAAAAGATGTACAGGAGCTCTTTGATCATGTAGCCCAGGCTGGTATGACCCTGACCTTGAGTGGCATCTTACCCTCACCAAGAATGATGCCACAGTATAAAAACAAAATGATCAATTTTAAAAATTGGCTAAAGTATTGGTGTCATTCAAAGGGGATCCAGTGTCTGTCAGCCTGGGATGACATGCTCGACAAGCCACGTTGCTTCACTAGGGACGGCTTGCACCTGTCACCCCTGGGTTTTTGAATACTGGCTAAGGCTCTTGCCTCCCCCATAGTGCCTTTTTTAGGCAAGGCTCAAAAGACAAACCCACCCCCATAGACAACACAAAGAAAAAAAAAACTAAGGGTAATGCTGCCCAACGCCAGAAGTCTAAACCTAAAGATGCATGCACTCGAGACTCTCCTCAGTATGGAGAATATCGATATCTGTGCAGTAACAGAAACCTGGTTCATGGCTCCCCAGAGCACCCCAGCACTACCAGGCTATACTTCATACCATGCTTTCCGGCCCCAAAACTCGGACCGAACCACAAAAGGAGGGGGAGTATCCATATTTATCAAAGATACCCACACCTCCAGGCTAGTGGCACTGCACAAAGCTTCAGAGACCATCCATGTGCAACTAACAGTGGGCAAAACTGCCTTTCAGTTTGTAGTCTGCTACAGACCACCCTCCCAAACACAGGAACCTCATTCAGCTTTCCTGAGAACACTGGAGAATATGAAGGTCTCTCCAAACACTACTATATTGGATGACTTCAACTACCCAAACATCGATTGGGAAAACTACTCAAGCCCAAACACCCTCACCCAATGGTTCCTAGAATTTATAAACTCAAATGCTATGGAACAACTGGTCACCACTCCCACAAGAGGGGAAAACATACTGGATCTGGTCATCACCAACATGGGGTCTCTATGTTCCACAGCAGAGGTATACCCCTCATTGGTAAGATCGGACCATAAACAAATCTCACTGGGCATCCATATTCCATCCCCACCCCTAGCCAAGGAAACCACGGTGAAGAATTTCTCAAAAGCAAACTTCACACTTCTCAAAACTGAGGTGGAATCCTTCAAAGCCCCCGGGCCAGAGGACAATATGGCCCAAAATGCAGAATCCTTTACAAAAGCATTCTATGGAGACCTACAGGAATACATGTAGCATGCTATCCCAAATAAAACCAAGACTCACTCCTCCAAAGGCAGGAGACCTGTCTGGTGGACCCTGGCCATAAATAAGCTATACAGCAGAAGGAGAAAGCTACTACATGACAGAGCAAAATCCCAAAAAGGGAAGGCGTCACTGATCAGTACTAGCAAGAAACTACGATCCCTCATAAAATCTTCTAAGGTCAGCTTTGAAAGAAAAATTGCACAAGGCACTAAAGATAATCACAAGGCCTTCTTTAGTTATGTCAGAAACCTGGGAGGCAACTCCCAGATATGCTCTGAGTTAGTGCAAAATTACAAAAAATTCACTGAACCCACAGACATTGCCAACATCCCGGCAGAAAGGTTCAGTGCAAACCCTCCCCCCCTTCCCGCCCAAAAGAGCAAATGTCTATCCCAACAGAGTGTAGCCTTCCTAAGATCACAGATGCACAGGTGAGAGTTGCCCTCTCCAAAGCTAAAAACACAGCATCAATGGGACCAGACGGTGTCCCGGGTTGCGTCTTACATGAGCTCCAAGAAGAACTAAACCCTCATATAAAGTCACTGTTCATTCTCAGCCTTACTACAGGATATATTCCCAAGGAATGGCGTACAGCAACAGTGGTCCCACTCCACAAAGTTGGTGCCACAACAGACCCCGGAAACTATCGCCCTATAAGCCTGACTAGCCTGGTCTGCAAAGCTAGGTAACGTATCATCATGGAAATCATAAACAAAGACATTGGAAACCTCCAGACACAGGATCCTACCCAATTCGGCTTCGTTAAGGGCAGATCTTGCTTCTTGAACCTGGTAGACTTCTTTGAAACAGTTACCAAAGCCATAGATGAAGGGAAGGTAGTCCACACAGCCTACCTGGACCTCGCAAAGGCCTTTGACACACTCCCCCACTCGGGCATCATAAATAAGCTCACCAGCTTAAATATCAACCCCTATGTCACACAACACAGGTGGACTATGGCTGACCAAGTTTACAGATGACTGCAAACTGGGTGCTATAATCAACTCTCCGACTGACACAAGCATCCTCCAAAAGGGTCTCACAGAGACGGATAACTGGTGCCAGAGCCATGGCCTAAAGCTAAATGCCAAAAAGTGCATAGTCATCCCCTTTGGAAAAAACAAAGTGTCCACAAATTATTAAGTATGGAAGAAGTAATTAGGGACTTGGGGACCCAAGTAGATAGCAATCTCTCCTTTGACAATCACATTGCCAAAGTGGTTAGAAAAACCATCTATATAGCCCACCTTATCATGAAAGGGTTCACATCTAGATCAAGAGAGGTCATTGTGCCCCTCTTCTCATCACTTATCAGGCCCATAATTGAGTACAATGCCCCATTTGGGATGTACCTTACCCGACACCTTCAGCTACTGAAAAGACCACAAAAGTATCTCACCAAGAGGATCAAGGGGCTCAAACAGATGCCCTATGCAGTTCGGCTAAAGAAACTCCAGCTCTACTCAATTGCGTACCGCCTACTCAGAGGCAATCTGTGTCTGACATATAAAGCCATGTCCAAACCAGTATTAATGGACATGCTTCACCTCAGGAAATCTAAATCCCTTAGAGCTATATGCTCTAGGGACCTGAACCTCAGCACAGAAATAAATAGGACATGCTGGAGGGACAGATTCATATCCCAGAGGCTCCCCTCACTCTGGAACAAAATCCCAATCCATGTCAGGCAGAGCCCCTCACTGACCCTCTTCAACAGAAATCTTGACGAATGGATGGGAGATCGTAAGTTTACCCCTGGGATCACTTCTGTGTCGCTGCTTGACAGGGATACAGTAAACAAACCTTAAAAGGGCTACCTTCTGTGACCTACTATACAGATGTACAGTCAACTAATCTAAAAGGGTGGAGAAAGCCAAACATACTCTGGCTAGGCTTATAAATGCTCTAGGGCAGATAGCCTAGTATCAACCTATGAACCTATAAACAAAGACAAACACACATGCACTCATATGCACTCGAGCACACACTAATGAATAGAAGAACATAATTGTGATTAGCTGACACAGATAGTCATTGCCATTCTTGCTCTGTACAAATGGAACTTGGTATAATATAGAATAAATGTCAAGGTATGACTGTTTTACTACCATACCACGGCAGAATGTGGCTATGCCAAAACATCCCCTTTGTGACCACGGTAGCATGGTCACAACGGCACAGATAATTGACCACGCAGTAACAATGGCACAGATAATTGACCACACGGTAACTAATTTTATCATGGTGAAAAGCTATTACAGTACAGTGGAAGTATTTTAAGAAAATATTTATTTATTTATATATCTGTTTGCTCTATTTGTTGACCAGGATGGTCTGGCAAGGTACACATCTCTTTTTAGCGGAGTCCAGGGAGAAAAGCTCCATTAGAGTGAATTAGAATAGTAAAATAAATAGCAACTAACATTAGATATTTGTATTAAACAAATGCACTTTACAATTAGTAGTTACAACTTTCAATAAGAAAAGATTTTTATAGTAGCAATAAAAGTCCTAGTGATTCTACTTATGAGCTAGGCATAACTGAGAGGTAAGGAAAAAGGAATTATTGGGAAGCGAGATAAAAAGAGCATTTAGAGAGAAAGGATGAGAGGAGTAGAAAGAGAAAAAGTGGAGGTAAGAGGGCATAGGAGGGAGGATGGGGAATAGAGTATTAATTAGAGATTGGAAGGGGTTGAAAGTGTTGGGCAATTTAATTTGTAGAGGGAGAAAGGGGGTGGATATATAGAACTGACTAAAGGAGGACAGGTGAATAGAAAGAGCCCAGCAGGTAAATGATGTTAAGCAAATGTGGTTGTTTTGTGGTTGGAATATGCGATAGAAATGTGGCAAATCAGAGTTAGGTGAAAGGGTTAAAGGTCAAAGGCAGGAGGGAGGTGGTTTTTAGGGTAACTTGGGAGAAGTTTCATGGAGTGTGAGGTAGGGGAGAAAGAGGAGTTTAAATGGGAGCAATCACAGGTACTGGTGCAATAGCACTGCCATGCAGAGATGAGGTATACTTTTAGGGTGTGCTGACAGTGTGTTTATTTTGTTTCAATGCTGAGCTGGGGTGGAAGTGACTTTCATAACTTGCAACGTATGCAGAATATAAAGATTTCCCAAAGTGATTATTGCTAAAAATAAGATATGTCTTACTTATTTAAATAAAAGAGCTTGTATAATAATAACTCTTTTTTTCTTCTGACTCTTGTATCTGACACAAGTCAGTGGTGATGGTGTTTACATACACTGTACACATGCATTGCCATAGAACTAGATGGCATGTTTGTAGTTTATACCATAGTAATCGGGGATATAGTTATAAAGAAAGGATCATTTTTTTAATGTACTGTGTGAGGAATTTTTAAAAACAATTCAACTGAATACCATTTAAACTATATATACACATGCACCCTGCAGGTTGGAATACATTAGTCATTGAATAAGCATTTTACATATGTTTTTCTACATAAGCATTTAACATATGTTTTGCTACATAGAAATTACAGAAAATCAGCTTTTATTTTAAATATTATTGAAGAGCCACACTGTTGTGGATTACAACACAAAAGCAGATCATATTGGTTTTATTATATGCTTAAATCTTAGGCACTTATGCAAGCATCAAAGTGAAGAAATACAGTTTCAATTACGTGAAAACAACAAATCAATAAAACATAAATTGCAGGGTTATTTACAATGTAAACATGCACAGCTCAGAACCATATCACAATTGAAGCAGATAAACTACAGCAAAACACTATGAATTTTGTAATACTGACAGAAAGTTAATAAACACATTCACTGCCAAAATATATCTCCTGCCATTAAAGTTAACACTGTTTAGGAATGGAATACAAAGGCTTGAACAAAGTTGGTGTGCAAACATCACAGTCAGTTCTATAAAACATTGTTCAATGAATTAATGACTAACAGATTAACTCCAGGATTACATCTTAATAAGACTGAAGTTCCTCAGTAGTAAAACATAGCAGAGAATGTTACAATGCAGCCCCAGTGATCTGTAGCATTTGACGGTAGTAGTAATGTAAAATAATGAAGGACAAAAAAATACACTTGATACTTAATATCAGACTGCAATGGGTCAAAACCATTAACTATAGCACCTGGAGCATTTCAGTGTATCAGAAGACAGTACACAGGGTCTCAGAAAACCGCAATGGACCACTGTCACAGAATAACAAGTAAATGCAAAAGTGGTCCAAGCAACTAAAATAAATTTGGTCAGAGATCTGACATGGAAATAAAAAAAAAAAAAAAAAAAAACTGTCCAAATCTCATCTGTAGGCAGTCACAACTCTGACATCTTCAGACACGTGCAACATGAAGATGGGGGATATATTGGGGTTGACTTGCCCTTTTGAGGTACAATGTTCTTCAGTAAGAGTTAAAACCATGTCATAGTACAATAATTATTTTTGAACATTTTTTTCTCACAATCCTTAATTTTTTCTGGTATAACTATACAATGTTTTTATTTTTATCCTGTTAAAAGATCTCTTTCCTTGTATTGCAGGTGAATAATCAGTATTAAAACTTTACAACTTTGATAAGAAAAAAAGGTTATTTTTCTTTTAATGCAATTTAGAGACACATTTCAACATGTTGGAAATATATTTTCAAGTACTTAATCGTATACAGAAGAAGGATATAATGATCGAACACAGTAGGAATGCAATTTATTAAGATTTGTTGTGCTAAAAGTTTTCTTTTTCTTGTTAGATTATTATTTCTGGAATGGCATGTAATTTGTTGTCCTGTACACGCACCACAGTAGAACAGCAAAGGCAGTATTAGACAACTGTTTTGCGTGACCACATTGGAAGTTGTATAACACTGCATAAATAAAGGAAAACTTAATCCTGCAGTCATGTAGCAGAATATGAGTAAGATAATGCACTTGTGGAAATATGAATGCTCATCATATGAATATACTTCAAAACATCAAATTAGCTGCGAGTATTATATGATAAACTACAGTTTTCTGATATGTTTTGCAACAATTGTGAAAAAAGGATAAAATACATCATAAATACATAACTATTATACAAGGACAAATGATTTAAGACCAAGCAAGATTATTAATAGAATTTTAAATAAATAGAATTGCATCAGTAATATATCTATATTCCCAGAGTTTTTCAAAGAAAACTTGACTTGTACAGCGTGCTAATAAATGGCATATTTGATGACATAAATAAACCCAAGAAAATTATGACATTTGAAGTGAGCAGCAAAATATCTGATAGTGACAGTAG
>NC_056728.1:1657707264-1657734764 GCF_019279795.1 Protopterus annectens | reverse complement strand
AGTGTTTCATAAGGTAATCTATGTTAAGGAGTTTCCTTATTTAAAAAGAAAGCATAGTGCCTGGAGTGGATGCATGTAGGATCCAGGCAGAAAAATGTGAACATGCAAAAGCCTCTTTTTTAAAGACATGGCATGAACTGTAAAACCGACGGGTAACCTTGTCTAGTGGTATCTGACTTTTTCACTTGCTTCTATCACTGTGCATCACAAATCTTTTCTATTTCTATGCGAAATTTAAAATCTTTTATGGTGTCTTAAAAATTATGTTTGTGGCTATTTTTCTGCATATAGTTTTATGTTTTGTCAGGTATTATTGTCTGAATCATTTATACCTCTTCTGCTTCAAAATTTTGATTTCTTTTTTATATTCTGACTTGGCACCAACACCTCATAGATAAAAAAATGACTTCTTGTGTTTCACTGCATGAACTACTTTCTATTTATAGTATACTCAAGATGTGCAATAGCAATATATATATGTATATATATATAAATTATATAAGCATATAGCTGTATATGTATTTAAAGTATGTGAAATATTGAATAAATGTAATTATCAAAGGTGTCCATAATTGTCTGTTGTTGAGCCTGTGGGGACGAAAGCTTCTTTTTCAGAAATAAATTACCCCTCTTTTCTAAATCCCTTAAAACAGGATGTATGCAAAAGTGGTTATATGATTATTTAACCTGAACAGGTAAAAAGTTGTGCAGTATGCTAAGCAAAAGTCAGTGAAATCTGATATCATCTGATCATTTCATTTAATGAGTTATAACAATAAATGTAAAACACAGGAATCAGCAAAGGAGTTCTTTCACCTTGGTAAAAACATACACACATACAGACACACACACACACACACACACACACACACACACACACACACACACACACACACACAAATACCTGACCCCCCATACCCACACACATACACATACATACCTAACCTACCACCCTTCCCACACACGAGGGCATACCCAAATCCCCCCACACACATACCCAAACCCTCCACCTCCCCACATACACACACACACACATATCTGCACACACACACACACACACACACACACACACACACACACACACACACACACACACACACACACACACACACACACACACATACACACACACAAATACCCGACCCCCCCATACCCAGACACATACACATACATACCTAACCTACCACCCCCCACACACACGAGACCATACCCAAATCCCCCCCACACACATACCCAAACCCTCCACCTCCCCACATACACACACACATACACACACACACACACACACACACACACACACACACACACACACACACACACACACACACACACACACACCACATGCATGCATGCAATTCCGACAAAGAATAATTAGAAAAAAATGAGAGCGATACAACCCCATTTCTTTAACAGGAAGACAATGTTTGAAGATGTGAGTCATTTTTTTTTCAACAGAGTAATCACTCCGCTCTAGACTGAGACAGCATTGAGTTCAACAGATGACTTGTACTGTTTATGGGATTCATAAGCCAGACAGAGGCCAGTGAGTAGAACTAGTATAACTACAATTGCAGAATCTACAAAACAGTAATTGCTGTGCTTATACTAAGTATTGCAGGACAGGTCTTTTTCTTTAATGCACAACAGCTACTGTGATCTGAAACAGGTGGTACTTTATAAAGGATGCTGCTTCTTAGAAAATGGCAGAAAATGCATTTGAGAGTAAATTACATGTAAATGACAGGGAGGAAATAAGCACGGTGAGTAGAAAAAGTAAGTATCGACTGAGCAACTGTAAAAGAAGCATATTTTTATTTTCTTTTTATTTTTATTTTCTGTGCTTTAAAGGATAAGATTTGCAAGTGAACCTTCTTTTGCAGAATAGTCTTGTATATGCATTGGTTAAGTTAAGGCTTCTGCATACTGTTGCCATGGAAACAACATATCACAAGAAGCAAATTAATAAAGTTCTTTTTATTACTGTAGTCTAGGCAAAGAAGTTCATTTCTGCATGACTGGATGAAGGGGGGGGGCATGAGCTCTACCTTAGTAACCCTAGGGAACACTGCACATATAGCAAACCATAGTCTTGTTAAAACTGAAGTCTTTCCCATCCAATGTAGCTAATACATGGTATCAGAAACATAGAATAAGGGCTACACGAAATGTATAGTTAATAGCAGTCAAACTCTACAAGAACATTGCTTCATCTAGCAATTGGCAAAGTAAAATTTAATCTGCTCACTTGGTAAGCTGTGGAGAAACCGACATTGGAAAATGGCATTAAGGCATAACCAGTATAAACACTTTTCACAGTAAAGAGTCACATCAATTAATCAAGTAACCAACTGACACTTAAACATCCCAACATTGGAAAATGGCATTAATATGAGGACACTAAGCAGGATACTGCCCAACCTGAGATTTTGGTATGATTACAATGAAACTTGTTATGATGCAATAAAATTCCAATAGTTTTCTTAAACACATATAAGCTTTGTGGCTTTGAAATTGTTTTGCATTTTACAGACCTCATATGAGAGAGCTTAATGTTATGACTGCACACAGAATTTTGATGTTTTTAACTCTGTTTGTTGTTTATTTATTTATTGATTTATCTAACATTTGAGTAAAATTGGCACTTAAATTTGTGTACCATTCCCTAAACAATTATTCTGGTAATATATATTTCACTACTGCATGAAATTCTGCTTTTATTTTCTAATAGCATTCTATCATCAGCTGAATTCTGTTCTTTTATCTTCATACCTGCTCCCTGTTCAGCATGCTCCCGTCTTTACTTGTATCTGTTTCTATTTCTAACTTCCCTGTTCCTTATGTCAACTCTTTTCTGTATCCGTATGCTTTCATGATTCTTCATTCATCCCTCTTTCCCTCATTTTGACCTCCAAACCACAATGGCTTATCTAGTAGCTTTTCTGCGTTATAATTATGCCTGACTCTTTTCCCATGTGTTTATAAGTTTTCTCCATCCTCCTCTTAATTTGAACTGCTTTATCGGTATCTTCTAAATTTATGCCTTTGACTTTTTATTTCTCTGATTCCTTTCACCATTTTTATTCTTAACAGGCTCATAGACTAATACTAGGCTAACTGCTGCTGTAGGCCATTTTAAGCCTACCCAATTGCCCCATGTGATAATCAAACCTTACACCTTTTGTCTGTAAGGCAAACACCTTAACTATTATGGCAACCTCCCACTTATGACACTGTTTATAATTCTGTCAGCATTAAAAGCCCTTTCTTTTACTCATTAATCTGCCCCCCACATAAATAATACCCCACTTTACTTTATATATGGGTTCCTACGCCAGCATTAATAACACTTCCCTATCCTCTCTCCTCCAGGTTCTTCCTCTTTTTGCCAGCCCATCTGATAAATTTCCCAAGTTTCCTCATTTGATTTTTGCATATGAATCTCCTATTTTTTGTACACTGTCAGAACTGCTGCTTACAAAAGTACATGAACTGAACAGATGAGGTTAGACACACCTCCCGGATTCAGCAAGCCCTGCATGGTGTGCAAGAACAGTGCAGGATCTCCATGAGGCAATATGTCCGCTGTGTGATCCAGGAATAAGCTGCAGGGACGTGCACAAGCACTCCTGCACTATTCCTGCACAGATGCAACTCCTGTATGCAAATTACCCCATTTGAAGGTGAAAACCATGCAAATGAGGTGAATTTGCAATCCAGGAAGCTGGCAGCCGGCCGTGCAGGTCTAGTGTAGTGGGCCGAAATGTACTCGGTTAGTAACCGAGTACATTTTTGCAAACTACAAAACGGAGCCATGACAGCTCGAAATAACGTGTGTATATTATAGTAAACCATACCAATGGCCAAATAAATGGCCATTGGCAGGAAAATGAGTTTCAAAAAAAAAAATAACTTTTATTTTTTTTTAGCCGATTTCGGCTGTTTAAGCGTAGGGCAGCGGGATCGGGCCAAAAATATAAAAAATAAATTGAAATAAGCATTATAAACAAAATCACTATGTTGCCATTATACTCAATGGCAGGCAGAAGATAACATGGCCAGTGAGTAGTGGTTGCTAAGGGGGGAGGCTCAGTGTGTGACTTGTAACCATGCATTAGCAGGCAATCCTATGCAAATGAGGGGAATGATACTGAATCCCAGATTTCCCCTCAATGCTAGTCAGCACCCAACAGTGTAAGTGCAGGAATAGCATGGTTCAAACCTAAGAGTTAGCTGACATCATAGGGGTGTGTGTCAGGCATACTGTAAGTGGCTCGGGTTTGCCCTTAGCTTAGCAGAGCTAAGCAAGGGGGTGTGTCTGAGGCTGCATAGCACTCTTTACATTGCCTAAGTGGGTGTGCGTGCTGTGCACCAGGTTTTAAAGGAAAAAAAAAGTAAACAAGGAAATAGCACTCTGTGCATATTTGAGCACTGTGTTTGTGCGGCACGCCCCTAGGCTTAAACAGGAAGGCAATGGGAAGGGAAAACATCAGCAGGAAGGTAATCAAGGAGAACTGGCATAGCTGACAGGTGAAATGTATCAGAATCAGCCAATTACACAAGCAGCAGCCCAGCCCAAACACTTCTATAAATTACACAAACACATTTCCATCTGTTTTTTCCCACATACTCTACACCAGCTGGTGTATACAACCAGGAGAGGTTGGTATAATGGTTAAGGTTTTTACCGTACAGACATAAGGTGCAGAGTTTGATTCCCATGTTGGGTAATTGGCTAGGCTTGAAATAGTCCACCAGGGCAGGTAGCCTAGTACCAATCTATGAACCTATGAACCTATGAACTAACAAAATAAAATGATAGGGGCTGCAGTAGCTATCATACATCAACATGTGGAAGAGGCTGAGGGTGGTGAGGATAATAATGCTGTCGTCCAACCCACAGTGAGGAGACGGAGAAGAGTGTACAGACCCAAGGTAACCTACCAGGGGCTACATGAGCTGGAGATAGTAGAGCGCTATTGGGTCAACAGTGACCTCCTACAGCAAATTGTTGAGCTGTGCCGGCCACACCTGATACACAGAACTAAAAGAGGGGAACCAATCCTAGTGGATACCAAGGTATGTGTATGCCTAAGAATTCTAGTCACAGGTACCTTCCAAAAGCCAACTGGGGATATCATGGGGATCTCACAGGCATCAGCATCCAGGGTACTCCACCAGTTACTGGATGCCATGTCAGCGCATGCCGGTGAGCACGTATATTTCCCCAACACCCTTGAGGCATTGGTCAGCAATATGTGTCTCTTCCACCATATAGCAGAATACCCTAAGGTAGCGGGTGCTATAGACTGCACACACATATGCATCAAAGCACCACCCGGTCAACAGGGTAGGGTCTACATCAACCACAAGCACTTCCCCTCCATCAGCTGCCAGGTCGCGTGCGATGCCCAGGTCATTATAATGAATGTGTGTGTTGGCTGCCTTGGAAGCTATCATAACTCCCACATCTAGCATCTGATGCAGCTGTACCAGACATTTGCCAATGGGGACATCCCTAACGGTCTTCTAGTGGGGGATGCTGGTTATGCACTGGAGCCGTGGCTGATGACACCCATCAGAAATGCACACACACCCGAACAAGAACTCCATAATGAGACACATGCACAGAACAGAATCATAATAGAGAATATGTTTGGGATGCTCAAGTCACAGTTCCAGTGCCTGAACACATCCGGTGGAGCCTTGCAGTACTCACCAGCTACATGTACTCATATTGTCATTGTATGTGTCATGCTACACAATATGAGCCTGTGAAAACAGCTGCAGCAGGAACAGCATGGGGCAGGGCCACACAGCCTCCAACCATTGCTAAGGCCTGCGCAGAGTGACTTAGAGGAGGAACAACCTGAGCCTGCCCCAGTAGGCAGAAGGAGGCATGCCAAGTATGCCCTGGCCTTGGCAAAGAGGCAATGCATTGCACATACACTGACACAGAAGGGACCCAGGGAATGACACCTCTCTCTGACTTGTACAAACAGTAAAAGGGATGCCAAACATGACACTACCTGTGCTCAACCATGTATAGGGAGTGTACTATGTGCATCCGACATAGCCACCCCTCCAGCACGATCCTCAGTACTGGCACAGCCACAAGGTAAGTCACTCCTCCTACCAATTGCCAAATGGAGTAGTATATGTTGTTACTTGTTTCTAGGGTATGGATGTGAGCATGCAAGGGAATCGGGTGGCTGAATGGGATGCTAGCAGATAGTAGACACCTATAGTGGCAGCATGAGATCTGTAACAAATACTGGTGTCACCATAGTAGCCAGTACTACACATGGTGACAAAACCCACTGCAGGAAATGTGCTGGGCCGCATGTGTGTCCATATGACACACACATGCAAGTCAGGGAGGCTCACATACCTAAAACAGTCTCAGCCAACAGGACAGGCATAGACAAACACAAACAAAGGCTGCACTAAGGCCTCTGAATGATGGCTATGGGTAATCTGCCCCCCAGGCCTACACAAACAGACTACAACAGGTCAGGCAGTGGGATGTTAGTTCTGAAGGGTAAGAAGTCAGAAACTAATATGTAGGTTATTCAAACCTAAGACCTGTAGTGCACTGATATGCCTCTAGGCAGCATGATAGGTTAGAATACAGAATGAAATGGAGTACCTGACATACCAGTACAGTCACAGGAAATGTGTACAAGTGTCAGGTGTGCCCCCCAAATCCTATGCAGAAATGTAGTAACAGTCAGGTGTGCCTGCCCCCATTCCTGTGTAAACAAGTAGTGACACACAGGTGTGCCTCACACAATCCTATGCAGAAATGTAGTAACAGTCAGGTGTGCCCCCCAGTCATATGTAGACACCTAGTAACACACAAGTGTGTTCCCCCAATCCTATGTAGAAATGTAGTAAAATGTATGTGTTGGTATAGTACCAGTGGAGCACAGATGACCTGAGGTGGCCAAGGTAGCAGGATAGATTGCAGCATTTGTACAGTATGCAGGTATGCGTGTGTTACATTGGTGTGTGTTTCATATTGTGAGAGTGGTCAGTATGTATGCATGTTGAGGTATGACTTGGTGGCCATTGCCCACTACTGCTGATGACAAGGCCAAGTCCTCACAACTGCAGTGCCAAACACAATGCTCCCCAGTATAACACATTCTAGCAGTAAGCCATTGTCATGTATGGAAGTAATATGTGTCACCATCTGAAAGATAGACATGGCATGACTGTTGTGCCAGATATACAAGCAGCACACATGGGGAAATTACCCCAGATAGACAGTGCATAATGTGTAACCGCTAAATGGACACACCCTTGGAAATGTACATACAGGTTTGCAGCAGATTATCTGGGCTTGTAGTAGGGAATACCGATGTCATCTGGCCAAACACTCACAGACCACAAAGTCATAGGAATGATGTATTGAGGAACAGCTGATATCCCTGCACAAGTCATCATAAGTGCAATGCCCCATGCATATTTGTGAGTCAGATGCAAGCAGTGTCCATAGCACACATTCACCCAGCTCACCCAACCACCACCCACAGGTACCTCTTTGTTCTTATCCCTGCTGTTGGGAATGGGTACAATATGACCCCCACCTGTGTATGGCAATAGCAAAATAATGCAGCATGCAGTGCAGGTGTCCCATGCAGGCGTGTCTGTAGCTGTAAGCAGCACCCTGCCAGCATCCATACCACTGGATCAATACTGACAGAAAGTATTGGCATGAACACCTAGCACACCTACCCTGTCACACCCCAGGGGAATATACAGTATTGCAGTATGGGACTGTAGGACTGACAGAATACAATGGCCTGCTACAGTTTGCCTGCATCACTACCAAATGGCCTACAGTCCTCTGCCAAAAGCCTATGTTTCACCCGTACTGCCAATGTATGTTATGTCATGGACTCCCAAATAACAACATAACACAGTCCACAGAATCCATATGCAAGGCCATGTGGACAAACCACAGTAACATGTCCACCATGTCCTACTGCATGAACTGTGGACCACCAATATACTGCTGTGATGAGGTGATAACTATATAGAAAGTATCAGAGAATGTTTGCATAATGTATGGAAGAGGATAGAATAATAAAGGGGGTTGGGAGCATGGGTAGCATGGAGTGTGCAAAGTCCAAAACACAGCCGTGTGCACATACTATCCCTGGCTGCAAACACAATAATGGCTGGCTACAAACCTACTCATAAACCACAATAGGGGTAATGTCCTGACTTATGACCCCTGCCTCTGGGCAACCTGTGTGAATCTGTACAGCTGTGAGCTATTGCCACAGCAAGATAAGGCTCATACTGTCATGTTGATGGATGAACAAGTATGGCATCCTCTGCCACCACTGTACCAAGGTGCTGAACCAGTTACACAGACCCAACACCAAGTGTCTGCAGCTCCCCCTCCAGAATGGCATTAGTTTGCAAAAATATGTAGGCATTTGACCACAATACTGGACACAGCTGCATTCACCCTGTGTTCCCCAGGAAATCACTGTGAGCAAAACTGTCTACCTGACAGTACTTGATGAGATAAAACATCACAGTGTATAACAGTACACATGTCTGAATATTTCTGCTAACACCAGGACCATGTAGCAGAAGCAGCACAGACACAATTACCTAGAGTACCCACTATCTCTTGTCTAGTTCTACCCCATATTGTCAACTGATCTACAGATATTCTGGAGAAACAGTTTGCTAGCTGTAGGTGTAGAACACAAAAGTCTGCACTGGAGTACAATTTACCTGGAATGGATTCACACATTCAATACAGAAGGTCATACTGAGGATGCTCCCACACTTAGAGAAATGAAGGCAATGTCAGGCAAAAAATACTGGAAGGTCATGCTGTGCATGTTCACGCACCTAAATAAATGAAGTCCATATCTGACAACAACAGTGGACCATACATATCTGACAGTTGTTGATGTTAGCGCATACACTCCTCAGTATGCACCAGTCATGCTTTGCAAGCATTGGATATGCATACACACATATATCCAAGGACAACACACAATATGCCAAAAGTACACATACATAGATGTGTGGGAGAGTGACAGTGACAAAGAGCATTTCATCATGAGGCCTGTCCCACCCAGCACTCAACCAAATGGCTGCAACTACATGATGTGTAAATGTCACTCACCGTAAACATTTGCCTCAGGAATCCCTCAGAATAACAGACTTTGTGGTGCTAGTGCTAACTGTGCAACATGACCATACAAGGCAGTAGTCATCTAGCAGTTGTATACACGTACCTGTGGAATATAAACCTGTGTGGGCCTGAGTGTGGTGTGTCTGCCTCTAGATGAATGGGTTATGGCCCATGCACACACACTGCCCTCACCATTGCCCTACAATGGAAACCCTGCTGATGTCAATCAGTTTGAAATACACCTTTGGGGAAAAGATAACCCAAAAATCTCTGTGGTAAGTCCTATAACTGTTTAATGCTGTAGTGTGAAAAACTAGTTATGCAGGAGTAATAACCCTAGATGTGGCAACTGTGTGTGTGTTTGTCTGTGTAGGGATCAATGCTTTTTAGGCTAGTCACACTCACTAGATTTCAGATGCCCTACTTTGGCATGCCTGCTGATGTCATTCACTATGAAGTACACCTTTGGGGAAGGAGTAGCCCAGTAATTTCCATGGTGCATTCTATAACTGTGTAATGCTGTAGTGTGATAAACTAGGTATGTAGGAGCTCTGTTCCCAGACATGGAAAGTGTGGATGTTTGTGTGTGTGCTAGTTTGTCTGTGTAGGGATCAATGATTTGAGGCCATTCACAGTCCCTACAACCTCCAGCGCCCTTCTTTGGCAAGCCTGCTGATGTCAGTCACTTTGAAATACACCATTGGGGAAAGAATAGCCCAGAAATCTCTGTGGCACATCCTATAACTGCATAATGCTGTAGTGTGAAAAATTAGTTAGGTAGAAAATCTAATCTCAGATGTGGCAGCTGTGTGTGTGTTTGCCTTTGTAGGGATCAATGTTTTTTAGGCTAGTCGCACTCACTAGAATTCAAATGCCCTACTTTGGCATGCCTGCTGATGTCATTCACTTTGAAATACACCTTTGGGGAAGAAGAAGCCCTTCAATTTCCATGGTGCATTCTATAACTGCATAATGCTGTAGTGTGATAAACTATGTAGGTAGAAGTTCTGTTCCCAGACATGGCAAGTGTGGATGTTTGTGTAGGAAGCAATGCTTTTCAGGCCATTCACAGTCACTACAACTTCCAGTTCCCTTATTTGGCAAACCTGCTGATGTCATTCACTTTGAAATACACCTTTGGGGAAAGAATAGCCCAATAATCTCTGTGGCATGTCCTATGACTATGTAATGCTGTAGTGTGATAAAACAGTTAAGTAGGAGTTCTATTCCCAGAGATGGTAAGTGTGAATGTTTGTGTGTGTGTTAGGTTGTCTATGTAGGGTGCAATGCTTTTGAGGCCATTCACAGTCACTACAACCTCCAGTGCCCTACTTTTACAAGCCTGCTGATGTCATTCACATTGAAATCCACCTTTTAGGAAGGAGTACCTCAGTAATCTCCAGGGCATGTCCTATAACTGCATAATGCTGTAGTGTGATAAATTAGTTAGGTAGGAGTTCCAGTCCAAGATATAGCAACTGTGAGACTTGGTGTGTGTGTGTGTCTGTGTTTGTCGTTCGTATCTTGTGTGGAGGTGGCTGTGAGTGTGTAACAACTGGACTCATTGTGGAGTGGGTTTTGCAAATTTCTTATATGGTGGGCCTATTATATGTCACAATGTCCACCATACAAGGATGACAGATGTCAAATAGCCAAGAGGCTGGGGTTGCCAAGCCATACCCCTACATGTGACATCAAGGCCTGGTGAAAAAATTAGGCATCCCTTGTATTACTCAGAGAACACTCACAACCCATGTCACATACACACTTGCAGCAACAGCTGCTTTGTTGATAGTGCCCTGTATATTGCCCATATATACTAATAATGGTGTGATTGCAGTGCCTTTTTTAGGCAAAGTTCAAAGAAGAAAACCACCACCGTAACAGGTACAAGCATGCAAAATCTGAAGGTAATGCTACTCAATGCTAGAAGTCTAAACCTCAAAATGCACTCTCTCGAGGCACTCCTAAAAATGGAGAACATCGATATCTGTGTAGTAACTGAGACCTGGTTCAAGGCTCCAGAGAGCACCCCTGCAATACCAGGCTACAACTCTTACCACACTTTTCGCCCACCAAAGCAGGACCGAAACATTAAAGGTGGAGGAGTGTCAATATTCACCAAGGATATTCACACCACCAGGCTAGTTGCCCAACACAATGCGTCTGAAATTCTCCAGGTGCAACTAACACTAGGTAAGACTGCAATCCAAATTGTAGCTTGCTACAGATCCCCCACCATACCCCAAGATTCTCATTACACCTTTCTAAACATACAGGAAAATATTAAGATAGAACCAAACACCCTAATACTGGGTGATTTTAACTACCCTGCAATTAACTGGGAAAGCTACTCATGTACCAACACCTTTGCCCAATGGTTCTTGGAATTCATAAATTCCAATGCCCTGGATCAACTAATCCATAGTCCCACCAGGGGCTCCAATATCCTAGACCTGGTCATTACCAACATGGGAAATCGATGCTCCACACCTATGATCACCCCCTCGTTAGTCACGTCTGACCATAAGCTAATCACCCTTAACATCCACATCCCAACCCCACCCCCCAGTAAGGAAACCTCCATAAAAAACTTCTCCATGGCCAACTTCATGCTACTTAAGTCAGAACTGACAAACTTCATGGCACCCATGCAGACGGGAGCTGACAGTTCAACTGCTGAATCCTACACTAAGGCACTGTACGAGCACATCCACTCATGCATAAATCATGCCATCCCAAATAGAACCAAGATGCTCTCATCCAAAAAAAGAAGCAAATCTGGTGGTCCCCTGCCATAAACAAACTTTACAAAAAAAGGAAGAAACTGTTGCAGAAAAGAGGAAAATCCCAGGATGCAAAAAACTTCCTTATCAGCCTCAGTAAGAAACTGAGATCCCTCATAAAATCCTCCAAAGCTAGTTACGAAAATAAAATTGCCAAAGATTCCAAAGACAACAACAAGGCATTCTAAAACTATGTCAAGAATCGAAATGGCAATGCTTAGATCTGCTCTGAGTTAAAACAGAATGGCATTAAGTATACTGATCCCAAGGATATTGCAAATATCCTGGCAGATCGATTCAGTGCCAACTTCACCCCCCTCTCACCCCCTAAATGGCCCATCTCAATACCGGAAGATTGCCAAATTCCGGTAATAATGGCCACACAGGTAAAAAACGCACTCTCCAAAGCTAAGAATACAGCATCCATGGGACCATATGACATCCCGGGCTGTGTACTGCATGAACTACAATATGAACTGGCACCTCACCTAAGTGTCATGTTTAATCATAGCCTCACCTCTGGTTTCATGCCCACTGAGTGGCGCACAGCTACAGTTATCCCACTCCACAAGGGGGGATCCACCTTGGATCCCGGAAACTACCGTCCCATCAGTCTGACAAGCCTTATCTGCAAGCCCATGGAGTGTATTATCATGGAACTTATAAACAAAGACATTGGCAACCTTCAAACACTGAACCCCACCCAGTTTGGGTTCGTGACGGGCCGATCTTGTCTCCTGAACTTGATTGACTTCTTCGAATCAGTCTCCAGAGCAATGGACAAGGGTAAGGTGGTCCACACAGCCTATCTAGACCTTGCCAAGGCCTTTGACACCATCCCCCACTCTGGAATCATAGCTAAACTTACTAAGCTGGGCATTAATCCCTACGTCACCCAATGGGTTGCTAAATGGCTTACTGACAGAACCCACACTGTAAAAGTGGCCGACTCCAAATCCAGCTCTAGACAAGTGACAAGTGGAGTACCTCAGGGTTCAGTCCTGGGGCCGCTCTTGTTTGGCATCTACTTCTCTGAAGTACACGCCAACACTAAGGGACTCTGGATAACAAAGTTTGCAGATGACTGCAAACTGGGAGCCATTATTGAATCCCCAAATGATGTGGATACTCTACAAAAGGGCCTTACAGAAACAGATGATTGGTACCACAGCCATGGGCTCAAGCTCAATGCCAAGAAATGTATAGTTATCCCCTTTGGGAAAAAACATGTATCCGTGAATTACCATATAGGTGGCAGTACACTAAACACCGAAAGTTTGATAAGAGACTTAGGGACACAGGTGGACAGTGGTCTCACCTTCGATAACCACATCGCCACAACAGTCAGGAAATCCTTCTATGTGGCACATAAGGACTTTTCATCCAGAAAAAAGGAGGTCATTGTCCCACTATACTCATCCCTCATTGGACCCACTATAGAATACAATGCCCCGTTTGGTATGTACCTCTCAAGACATCTGTAACAACTTGAAGGGCCACAGAAATACCTCACTAAAAGAATCACAGGCCTAAAGCAGATGCCCAATGCTGACTGCCTTAAAATACTCCAGCTATACTCTGTCGCATATCGTCTACTCAGAGGCGATCTTTGCTTAACATACAAGGCCATGTCAAACCCAGAGCTGTTGGACATGCTAGACTTAAAGAAATCCCTATCCCTCAGAGCCACACGCTCCAGGGATCTAAACCTTGTCATCACAATAAACAAAACATGCTGGAGGGATAGGTTCCTGACCCAGAGACTCCCCAGACTCTGGAATAGATTGTCCATACATGTCAAGCAGAGTGCCTCTTTGGTCCTCTTCAAAAGGAACCTTGACGATTGGATGGGGGAAAGGAAATTCACCCCGGGGATCATGTCAGTCGTCCTGCTAGACAGGGGTCCAGGGAAGTAAATAGTGTGGGAAGAAATAGCCAGGGAATTGTTATGGCTAGGCTTGTATAGGCCCTAGGGCTGATAGCCTAGTACCAACCCATGAACCTATGAACCTATGACTTCAGAGAGCATGGCACCCTGTCCCATCACTACAAAAGGCACATAACTGCAGACAGTATGCCTTCATTATGTTCACCACTGGATGCCTGCAACAACTGTAGTGCCATCACATGTGACCCACACAGGACATACCATGCCTTAAACACATGCCCTGTATGGACAGATGCCAATGACACCAGGGAATACCTGTATCATGCTGTCAATGTAGGTACAGGGTCAACCTGGTGTCCATTACCAGTTCTCGCCACATGAGGCCAGGACTGGCACAGCTGATGATAAAAATCTGTGTACACAACATGGGCCAGACACCCCAGGTATAATTCCAGGTCACTGAACATGCATGCTGGATGTGTGCACATCCCAGACACCATCCATGTCATGGAATATAGAACACATACATGGCAAGCATTGCACAGCACTGGCCACACACAATTGTAATCCAGATGACTGGAAGGTGAATACAATACCCACTTGTGTGGGCCAATCCAGACACTACACCCCTGAGCCACACTGCAGACCATTGTCATGTTGCCCAATGCCAAGGTATACCCTTCACCTAGCCTTGTATAGCCTTCTGGCAAAGTCAAACACAACAGATCTGTGAAGCAATGCACCCATGCATGTCAGTACCGGGACCCTGTGTCTGTGTGTGTGGAGTATGATGCTTTCAACCCCATTCAAACTCACTACAACTCCCATTGGCCTACTGAAGCATGCCATCTGTTGTCAGACACCTTCACATACCCTTTGCCCATATATCATCTGGATAACCCCTGTGGTGCATGTGATACCTGCATATTACTTTAATTTGCAAACTAGCTAGTTAGGAAGTCTATTCCTGACCCTGCCAAGTGTGTTAATGTGTGTGAGCCCCTGAGAGAGTGTGGCTGTGCTGACATTGACACCTGGTCATGTGGACAGGCACGTGTACTACACCTACCTTATCGCTCCTATATCACTGCTGCAGATGTCACTCATCATCAGATATACCTTTGTACAGTTCCCCAACATGGAAGTTATGTGCCGCATGCAATAACTGCATAGATATGTGATAATAATACATAGTCAGACAAAGGTTTGAAACCCCGTACTGGTAGGTGTGTGACACAAGCATGCTTAGGTTTTACTCTCCCACCCCCTCCGTGACTAACTTCATCTCTGTCTGTCTCTCTCACTCCCTCTCTGGTGGATGTGGAGAAGTACACCTGCTTTGCTTAGGCAGCAGCTTGTGTTTTGTAAGTGATGCTCATGATCAGCTGATGGCCTCTGCATGAATTGCAGTTCCCCTCTAGCTGATTGCATGTGGAACAGCTGCGGTAACATTCCCATAGCCAATTGCATGGAACACACTCCAATATCTAGGAACATCATGTGGGTGTTGGGCCTTTTCATTCACAGTGAGTAGAACCTCAATTTGTTTTTTGGTAAACAGCATCACAGATGGTATTGGGATTTACCTCTAACAACATGCGCTGTGGAGACAAACCAACAAACAGGAGGGGGATGTGCCAGACATGACTACAGAATGTAAGTGTTGCTCTTCTGCATTTGGAGTAATGTCAGTTTAACAGAGTGTGTGTGGATATGGCTGGTCTACAGGATATAATACCTGTCATGACAGTGTTATGTGTTTGTGGAAACTCCCACCTCTAGGGTTATCTGCAGACTGGGCAGTGTGTGGAGCCTAATGTTTCTTGTGTTACTCACAGAACACCTATCTTAGAACTGCAGAAGCATAGTCTGAGGATTGCAGTCAGTACATGGTGACAGCCATGAGAGTTACTGACTTTATATCCCTCATAGGACATATGTCACAACAAACCTTGGTACAACAGTAAATGTATGAGGTTATCACAGCAACATGCCAATATTGGCCCAGTGTTTGTGGCTCCAGCCACAAATCTGTCAACCTTTGTACATATGTCATGCAGTAAGAGGTGCATATGTTCTGTACAACATTATTTATTGACATCATACCAGATAACAAGCCAGTCAGATGTCAGACTGATAGACATGTTATGTATAGTGGGGTTATTTGTGAGGACATAACCCGGGCATTCTGCAGTTGTGTGTACAGTACTGGTATCTATGTACTTATGGTGATTGTCGACAGTATGTGTATTGTGAATACGTACATACCTTGGGCTGTGCACATACTGTGGTAGATGCCATTGTGCTCAGTCCTGTTCTATCTGATGTTACATGCTGCTCCAGTGTATGGTACCCTATCAGCTCATGTCTGTAGGGCCAAACACACACGTGTCCCATACTACAGACAGGTATCGGGCCACACTGTGTCATGACCCAGTGTATGTAGGTTAGTGTGTGAGTGGCACATATGAGGATGGTGTTTATCAGACAGTCCATTCAATGTCATATTAAGGTTGCATACCATATGTGGCTGTGTTCACATTGGTTGTGGGTATGCACTTTCTCACAGGTGTCTGTTACTCTGTACTGTGACATGCGTGTAGAGCCTGCTATATTTGCAGGTACATGTGTATTCTCCCATACAAAATGTAGTCCAATGTTGTGGCAGTCTGCCTGTAGTTTGCACAGTGCTTTGTGACATGCCTAGCACCTTAGTGTAATTACCCAGTGTGCTGTTATGTCCAATTATTTGCAAGACATACTGCTGCCAGACATCATAACTGTTGTTTATTTCTGACAAAGCAGTGGGATTCTGTACAGATGTATGTCAACAACTACTGGTTAGTATGTGGCCATGTGACCTCTGCACCACCAGGTATTATGTGTCAGAACAGACTGGCGTGTGTGAATGCATAAACTGTGTGGGCATATGTAGTCCAGAATTTATGTGATATACCCATGTGCATGCCTGTTAACATCCAAATTGTCAGGCGTGGTCCACATGTCTCGCTTGAAAAAGATCTGCGTACACCTCCAGACTGACCACAGAGTGCCAGACTGTCTACATATATTGATCATATCTCTGATGTAGTCCACAGGATCATTACTGTGCTAGCAGTGGTACTGTACTATGATGTCCTTAGGATGTCTGTCAGTAGCCAATGGCGTACATGTCAAATGCAGATGTGACCTCCCACACACGTCTGTTAAGACAACCCCTGTTACAGTAGCAAGAGTCTTCATATATACCTGCAATACATACATGACATTCCCTTGCACTAAGTGGTTTGGACTTTTGGTGCTGAGGTAGGACTCCACTCCATGATCTGGACATATGGTAAACATATACCTTTTTATATATCTATACATATATATATATATATATATACATATATATATATACATATATATATATATATATATATATATATATATATATATATATATATATATATATATATATATATATATATAAACATATACATATCTATTTACATATATGGATATCTCTCTCTCTCTCTCTCTCTCTATATATATATATATATATATATATATATATATATATATATATATATACAAACTCAAATATATACATATACACAGTTATATATGTCTACACGTATAAAGATATATAAATATATATGCACATATAGTTATAGATATCTACATATATATCAACATAAATAGGTATATCTGTACACACAGAATGTGTATACATATATATATATATATATATATATATATATATATATATATATAGATATAAATATATACATACAGAGAGATCTAAAAATGGCGATATATATGATGCACTATACAGATGTGTAGACATACATACTTTTGGTGCTGAGGTAGGACTCCACTCCATGATCTGGACATATGATAAACATATACCTTTATATATATATATATATATATATATATATATACATGCATACACATATATATATATATATATATATATATATATATATATATATATATATATATATACATATATATATATATATATATATATATATATATATATATATATATATATATATATATATATATATATATATACAAACTCAAATATATACATATACACAGTTATATATATGTCTACACATATACAGATATATAAATATATATGCACATATAGTTATAGATATCTACATATATATCAACATAAATAGGTATATCTGTACACATAGGATGTCCATACATATATATCTATACAAACACACACACATATATATATATATATATACAAAGAGATCTAAAAAATGCCATATATATGATGCACTATACAGATGTGTAGACATACATATATATGAATATATATATATATATATATATATATATATATATATATATATATATGTATGTACATGCAGACCTATATCTACATATGTATATATCCATATCCTTGTCATGTGTAAACATCATGGTTGTGTATACCTTCCCAGATGTATCTGACCGTATGTATCTGATATGTGTATATTTCAATATAGCAACATATGTGATACAACAGTAATATCAATAACAAGTACTACAGAATTGTGGAAATCAAAGCAATTGTTCAATATTATTCAAAATGTGTACTGACAGATATATTGGAAAAACAGCAATTGTCTTCACAGCTGTCATGGCATAGTGGTTAACTGTTACAACTATAGCGTACAGGGTTCTGGGTTCAAGAGCTGTGTATTTTTTTGCTGGGCAGAACAAGGGCTGTTGGATACAGAGGGGTTAAGGCAGTTTTGAGCACTTTTAAGTGTGTTTGCTCTGGTTTGCGCGAAGCTAGGTGGTGTTAAGGTATGGTTAAACGTATGAGCACTTACACTGTGCAGGCTTCACTTTCCAGTGTGCAAATGTGCTTAGCTGTAATACTGCAGCAATGCTGACACCTGCTAAGCATGGCTCAGACCTGTTCACCAGTGCTCACGTCCCAGTCTGATAACATAGCAGGGTAATGACATCTGTAATAAGTGTATATAATGCCATGTACATAACATGCGTCTATGTGCTGTCATTACAGTAGCAAGGGGTGTGAGTGTCATGTCTGGGACAAGCAAGTATATCAGATCTGTACAGCACTCTTATCCATGTGAATGTGTTACATACAAGCGTAATAACAAAGGTTATGTGCTGTCATACTGGCATGTAGTGTATCATGGCATTTCTACTGTTGACAGTGCTTTCCCAGGCAAGAGTAGATTGCTAAATGTAGTACTGACAACAAGCACCCTTCCAGGCATAGCTGGACTCTGAGGCCTAACTGTTGTATTCCTGGAGTGTGAGCTGTGTCACAGTATATATCCCCTACTGGGTAATGATCTGACATGTGGAAACTAACTGTAGACTACTGTCTGTACAGTACATGTCACTGAGGGCTTCCAACATGGAGTAATGGCATAGATATTGGTGTCAGACATCTATCTGTTGACACATTCACCCTGCTGCATAGCTACTTGTCAAGATGATGTCTGTCAGTCCCTGTACAGATGTGCAGATGGCAGGTATCCAGCTTGGATACGTACAGGCAACCTATGCTTGACTGACACTGATATGTCTGCCCAGCTGTGTTATAACTGGCACATATAGGAGACAACACTCTGTCAGCACCACATGCCACGGGTATCTCCACTACATTACCACAGTCAGCAGAACATGCTTAGGTGCAGGTCTCCATCACAGACACTAACCATGTGTTGTAATATATGTTGCATACATGTCAACTGGATTATCTCAGTGGGCATTTGCAGGAGGCACCCAGACGGTTGAGTGATGCATGTCGCTCTCACCCTGAGGGTCACCACAGTGGTGCCTGTCAATAGATTGCCTGCTGGCACATGGCAGGTGACATGATACCACTGTACACACATCCCCTACACTTCCCATATCTCCATGGACAATAGCCAAGTACACACCTATGACCACCTGAAGTGATGCACCGCAGTACTACCAATGTGTACACGTGCATTACTGAGGATAGCAGTGTCAGTGTGTTAGTACACCTGTAGCTGGGAATACCATGAGGGCCTTCACACCCACCGCAACACCCATTGCCATAGTAAGATGTGTCTGCTGCTGTACCAGACATTACATGTACCCTGTTATGCTCCTGTCCCTAACAGCTACATGAGCTTCGCAGTATCAGCACAACAGTGTTGTATAAACGGGTCAATAGGCTTGGGATACCCATTGAGTTCTGACAAGTGTGTGTATGTGTGCAAGTCTGTATATCTGTAGGGTAGAGCATTCTGAGGCCACATACTCCTATTATAATACACATTGCCACACAGTAGTATGGATAGTGTTGTTGTTGCCCATAAGTGAGGCATGACAATGCAACACCCTACTATTCCTGTGGCATGTGCATTAGATGCATATCTCTGTAGTACCACTGTTGGGATGGACAATGGGTTGTATCGCAGTTGTGGGCAATGTATGATGATGGGTAAATCAGAGTGTCATCATGGTTTCCAGTGAGTACAATATCCACTGTGGGATGTGGGTGCTGTGTACACTGTCATTACACCATGGTACACCTGGTATATGTCCCATGTACCACTATATGGTGACCACTGTCACCATCAACAATACAGGTAACTGATACCACAATCCAGCCCAGTTATGCATGTGTTGTGTGCAGCCTACTTGTAACAGATTGGAAACACTGACAAGATATTTAGCACTGATAAGCCCAGGTCTCTCGGATGTATGTCTTCCCTTTATATGTCTGTTAATGTGTATATGATGGCATGTCACACTATGTATTGTCCATATACAACCATTACATCCCCCATTACCATACTGTACAAGTCTGGCGATGTTATGCACATAACATGTAACCTGGAACACACCTCACCCTAAATGCTGTGTGGTGTATGCAATGAAAGCCACACACTTCAGTAGCACTACATACCAAGGTAGGGGTCTAGTCCCAGAGTTGCCAAGTAAGAGTGTGCGTGTATGAGGATGGATTTACATCAGGTTGCTGATTATACATGTCCCAGCGGGTCACCTGTCCATGTGGCACAGGCAGTAACTGTTATACAAACCTGTGACATGTGTTCAACTGTACCCAGGATATGTCACAGCCATGGTGTCACCACAGTGCAGTACCCCTTGTGGAATATGATTACAGACAATCCTCCTGTTGACACATGTACACCTACAACACAAATGTATAACATTATGGAGGCCACAATCACTCAGTATTACTAACAGCTATAATGCATCATGGCTGGACAGCTACACTACCTGACATGTATGCATTTCACATTACTCCTGACAACAGGTTACACAGCAGTACATTGGTACATTGTAGTACAGTCACCATGTGCATCAGAACTATATAAGACTGTCCCTGTATCGATGTTATGGATGACAAGGATGTGGCACAGGTATCATCATATGCACAGGGTGTGTTTTTGGTTTGCCAGAGACCGAGAGTGGGCCATACATTTGACACCATGTGTGTGGGTGAGGGATGTAATTAGTTGAACTGAGCACGGTGATGTGGTGTGTGTAGGGATGGGATTGTCCTAGGTGTGTTTGTATAGTGTGTGGGTATGCATGAACACAGTTCTGCCATGTGGCTGCCCTATACAGGTGTTTCTTGGGCAGCTGCAGACCATACCTGGCAGAGTGTGCAGTTCATTGCCTCCAGACATGGACACATGGACTGTGCCTGCCAGGGGAACACACCTAATACACTTGCAATAGGTGACTCTATTGTCAGGCACACTGACGTCCCACTCACCAGGCTGAACAAGGAGAAGGTCACTGTAAGCTGCCTGTCGGGTGCCAGGATCCGCCACATAACATAAGCACTCAGGTCACTCCAAAGCAAGTACAAATATGACACTGTCATTGTCCATGCTGGTGTGAATGACCTGAGACGTACCTCTCTGGACTACATGAAAAAAGACATAGAGGAGCTCTTTGATCATGTAGCTCAGGCCGGTATGACCCTGACCTTGAGTAGCATCTTACCCTCACCAAGAATGATGCCACAGTATAAAGACAAAATGATCCATTTTAACAATTGGCTAAAGTATTGGTTGCATTCAAAGGGGATCCAGTGTCTGTCAGCCTGGGATGACATGCTCAACAAGCCACGTTGCTTCACTAGGGACGGCTTGCACCTGTCACCCCTGGGTTTTCGAATACTGGCAAAGGCTCTTGCCTCCCCCATAGTGCCTTTTTTAGGCAAGGCTCAAAAGACAAACCAACCTCCATAGACAACACAAAGAAAAAAAAAACTAAGGTTAATGCTGCTCAATGCCAGAAGTCTAAACCTCAAGATGCATGCATTCGAGACTCTCCTCAGTATGGAGAATGCTGATATCTGTGCAGTAACAGAAACCTGGTTCAAGGCTCCCAAGAGCACCCCAGCACTAACAGGTTATACTTCATACCATACTTTAAGGCCCTAAAACTCGGACCGAACCACAAAAGGAGGGGGAGTATCCATATTTATCAAAGATACCCACACCTCCAGGTTAGTGGCACTGCACGAAGCATCGTAGACCATCCATGTGCAACTAAGAGTGGGCAAAACTGCCTTTCAGTTTGTAGCCTGCTACAGACCACCCTCCCAAACACAGGAACCTCACTCGGCATTCCTGAGAACAGTGGAGAATATGAAGGTCTCTCCAAACACCATTATATTGGGTGACTTCAACTACCCAAACATTGATTGGGTAAACTACTCAAGCCCAAACACCCTCACCCAACGGTTCCTTGAATTTATAAACTCAAATGCTATGGAACAACTGGTCACCACTCCCACAAGATGGGAAAACATACTGGATCTGGTCATCACCAACATGGGGTCTCTATGTTCCACACCAGAGGTATACCCCTCATTGGTAAGATCAAACCATAAACTAATCTCACTGGACATCCGTATTCCGTCCCCACCCCCAGCCAAGGAAACCACGGTGAAGAACTTCTCAAAAGCAAACTTCACACTTCTCAAAACCAAGGTGGAATCCTTCAGAGCCCCCGGGCCAGTGGAAAATACGGCCCAAAATGCAGAATCCTTTACAAAAGCATTCTATGGACACCTACAGGAATGCATGGAGCATGCTATCCCAAATAAAACCAAGAATCACTCCTCCAAAGGCAGGAGACCTGTCTGGTGGGCCCCAGCCATAAATAAGCTATACAACAAAAGGAGAAAGCTACTACATGATAGAGCAAAATCCCAAAAAGGGAAGGAGTCTCTGATCAGTACTAGCAAAAAACTATGATCCCTCATAAAATCATCTAAGGCCAGCTTCAAAAGAAAAATTGCACAAGACACTAAAGGTAATCACAAGGCCTTCTTTAGTTATGTCAAAAACCTGGGAGGCAACTCCCAGATATGTTCTGAGTTAGTGCAAAATGACAAAAAATACAGTGAACCCACTGACATTGCCAACATCCTGGCAGAAAGGTTCAGTGCAAACTCCCCCTCCTTCCCCCCCAAAAGAGCAAATGTCTATCCCAACAGAGTGTAGCCTTCCTGAGATCACAGATGCACAGGTGAGAGCTGCCCTCTCCAAAGCAAAAAACACAGCATCAATGGGACTGGACGGTGTCCCGGGCTACGTCTTGCACGAGCTCCAAGAAGAACTAAACACTCACATAAAGTCACTGTTCAATCTCAGCCTTACTACAGGATATGTACCCAAGGAATGGCGTACAGCAACAGTGGTCCCACTCCACAAAGGTGGTGCCACAACAGACCTCGGAAACTATCACCCTATAAGCCTGACTAGCCTGGTCTGCAAAGCTATGGAGCGTATCATCATGGAAATCATAAACAAAGACATTGGGAACCTCCAGACACTGGATACTACCAAATTCGGCTTTGTTAAGGGCAGATCTTGCCTCTTGAACCTGGTCGATGTCTTTGAAACAGTTACCAAAGCCATAGATGAAGGGAAGGTAGTCCACACAGCCTTCCTGGACCTTGCAAAATCCTTCAACACAATATCCCACTCGGGCATTATAAATAAGCTCACCAGCTTAAATATCAACCCCTATGTCACAAGATGGGTTGCAAACTGGCTCTGGGCTAGAACCCACATGGTCAGAATAGCAGGTGCCATGTCATACTCTAAACCAGTTAAAGTGGCGTCCCACAAGGCTCAGTCTTGGGACCTCTCTTGTTCGGTATTTATTTCTCTGAGGTACAGGCTAACACGGGTGGACTATGGCTAACCAAGTTCGCAGATGACTGCAAACTGGGTGCCATAATCGACTCTCCAGCTGACACAAGCATCCTCCAAAAGGGTCTCACAGAGATGGATAACTGGTGCCAGAGCCATGGCCTAAAGCTAAATTATTTATTTATTTATTTATTTATTTAAATTTGTGACCGGGAGTGTCCGACTGGACGTAGGTCCATTTTCAGTGGAGGCCCGGGGAGAAAAGCTCTACAGTTAAAATAAACAGACAGTATTTACATTGGATTACATAGTGATTAACAATTTACATAGCAATTCTTACAACATATTTACAGATGAAGAACATAGTACATCAGTAGACAACTAGAATCTTTATCTGTGAAGTGCATACCAGACATTAACAAATGTTACAAGAAGAAGAAGTTCGTGCTGTATAATAAGTACTGGCTTATGAGCATCTGAGCTTGCTATAATCAAGGTAGTTAGTGGAGTGGAAAGAAATGTAGTGGTTGGATGGGGTGGATGATATTAGAGTGGGAGTTGCAAGGGCATAGCCAGCATGATTTTAGTTGTGCTTTTAGTAAAGTTTTGAAGTGGGTGCATGATGGTATGGAGGTAATTGTAGGTGGGAGTGAGTTCCATAATTTGGCTATGGCACAAGAGAATAGTGCTTCACCAGCAGAGTTATTAACTTTAGTGATCTACAAGTGATTTTTGCTGCTGGATCTTAGTGGTCTGGTGGTGCGATAGGGTTGGAGTAGATTCTGGAGGGATGGGACATTTAGTGGATGGTTTACTAGTTTGTGGGTGAGTGAGAGTTGATACCACTGAAGGAGGTGAGGGAGTTCAACCCAGCCCAGTTCAGCAAGTGAGAGACAAAAAGTGCATAGTCATCCTCTTTGGGAAAAACAAAGTGCTCACAGATTACCACATAGATGGTAATCCATTAAGTACGGAAGAAGTAATTAGGGATCTGGGGACCCAAGTAGATAGCAATCTCTCCTTTGACAATCACGTTGCCAAAGTGGTTAGAAAGACCTTCTATATAGCCCACCTTATCATGAAAGGGTTCACATCTAGATCAAGAGAGGTCATTGTGCCCCTCTACTCATCACTTATCAGGCCCATAATTGAATACAATGCCCCATTTGGGATGTACCTTACCCGACACCTGCAGCAACTGGAAAGACCCCAAAAGTACCTCACCAAGAGGATCAAGGGACTCAAACAGATGCCCTATGCAGTTCGGCTAAAGAAACTCCAGCTGTACTCAGTTGCATACCGCCTACTCAGAGGTGATCTGTGTCTGACGTATAAAGCCATGTCCAACCCAGAATTAATGGACATGCTTCACCTCAGGAAATCCAAATCCCTTAGAGCTACATGCTCCAGGGACTTGAACCTCAGCACAGAAATAAATAGGACATGCTGGCGGGACAGATTCATATCCCAGCAACTCTCCTCACTCTGGAATAAAATCCCAATCCATGTTAGGCAGAGCCCCTCACTGACCCTCTTCAAGAGAAATCTTGATGAGTGGATGGGAGATCATAAGTTTACCCTGGAATCTCTTCTGTGTCCCTGCTTGATAGAGGTACAGTAAACTAACCTTAAAAGGGCTACCTTCTGTGACCTACTGTACAGAGGCACAGTCAACAAATCTAAAAGGGTGGCGAAAGCCAAACACACTTTGGCTAGGCTTATAAATGCCCTAGGGCAGATAGCCTAGTGTCAACCTATGAACCTATGAACCTATGTCCAGGTACAGGCCTCAATGTGCTACTCTCCCTTGATGATGACAGATGTCCGCTGGAACCAGGTCCCTCCTGGGACTGGTCAGGGCCACGTGCATGTGGCCTGCTGTGGTGTGGTGTGGACAGTGCCCCCCCTGCAGTTTTGGGGCTGTTACTGCCACTACTGGAGTGCCTTGGTGTTCTAGCACATCCACATCGACTAACAGCTGTTGGTGTTGCTGCCCTACGTCCACATGACCGTCGGCCCACTCCAACCACATGTTCAAGCATGGACAAACCATGGTTGATGAGGCCCACCATCTCACCCAACCATCTATCCATGACCTTGATATGATCACGGAGGGCACCAGTGAGTTCATGGAAGTTGTCGCTTACAGATGAGAGAACAGCCCTCTGCAGCTTCAGGCATTGTCTGGTGTACAGCTCCATATGTTCCTGCGCCCCCACGACAGTCTGAAGCATGTGCCTGGTGGTACCAGTTGTGGCACTTCTGCCAGGGGCATGATGACCAGCGGCCCTAACATGAACACCCTGGTACATCTGCCTATGTGGTGCCTTGCCTGACATCTGGCTATGCCTGCTGTGACCAGACACAGTAGGCATAGATACCACACTCTCCTGTGCACTGCCACCAACTGCCAACTGTCCATCTGCTATGGCCACTGGTGATGGGTATGTATAGGCACTGGAATTGTGTGCGGGGTTGGGATGGCTAGGAGGGGGATGTCAAACAATGGCGCAGTTTTGGCCTCTGACAACCCCACCTGTGCCTCAACAGTACTATCATCATCTTCGGTGTCTGTATGGACACCAGCATCAGATTGCAGGCAGGAGGGACCCTGACCCAACTCGCCACAGCTGAGGGAAAACAAGAAACACACTTTAAGACCTGTATAGCATTGCATAACAGTATATACACACACACACACACACACACACACACACACACACACACACACACACACACACACACACACACACACACACACACACACACACAGAGACTGAAATTTCACCATAATACCTACCTGTCCCTAAGTTTACAGACAGTCCCACATTTATTTACATATGTTCCCCATCCTGCATCACACTTGGTAACATACACTCATTAATACCACTCATTAATGTATCATTTCTCTAAATGCCTAGTCAAGTGATCACAACTCCATTACCTCCGTGACTTGATTGGAGTAGGTTTTACATGGCCTCACTGGTGTCATCCAGTGTTCACCCTGGGTATGTGCGGACATCGTAAGCATGGCCCCCATATGTTAGGGGTTATTACGTTCACTCCATAATGTCACGCACTCGAGTGTCATATGTAACTATTGCTCAGTACATGTCAGATCTGCTGCTCAATCAACATATCATATGGAGAACAGTAATATATGGATACACTCCTTGATGTTGTCTAGTAATTCCCCAATACATATGCAGTGCTGCATATGTGGGTAGCCATTCACCTTTCTGCTGATTGCAATATTAAGGGTACACCTAGTGTCTACTTTCCCTCCCAATGCATGTTCTATGTTACAGACCTTATAAAACTATCAGCTGTCCTTGATTACATATCAGACAAGTATTCCTGGTGTCTCATGTGTCAGTCCATGTCCATGTACTGCACGATCCCAAAGGGAAGTACTGCCATATGAACAACCCCACAATCACACATGTGCACACATGGACACCCACACAAACACACACACATGCACACACATATCCTACATGCATCAACGCCCT